>NW_026575138.1:0-904 GCF_905146905.1 Nyctereutes procyonoides
GCACTCACACTCCACTCACACTCGCACTCACACTCACACTCACACTCACACTCGCACTCACACTCGCACTCGCACTCACACTCGCACTCACACTCGCACTCACACTCGCACTCGCACTCACACTCGCACTCGCACTCACACTCGCACTCACACTCACACTCGCACTCACACTCGCACTCGCACTCACACTCGCACTCACACTCGCACTCGCACTCACACTCACACTCACACTCGCACTCACACTCACACTCGCACTCACACTCACACTCGCACTCGCACTCACACTCGCACTCACACTCGCACTCACACTCGCACTCGCACTCACACTCGCACTCACACTCACACTCGCACTCACACTCGCACTCGCACTCACACTCGCACTCGCACTCACACTCGCACTCACACTCGCACTCACACTCACACTCGCACTCACACTCGCACTCACACTCGCACTCGCACTCACACTCGCACTCACACTCGCACTCTCACTCGCACTCACACTCGCACTCGCACTCACACTCACACCTCGCACTCACACTCGCACTCACATTGCCACTCACACTCGCACGCACACTCGCACTCACACTCGCACTCACAGTCGCTCTCACACTCACACTGGCACTCACACTCGCACTCACACTCATAATCACTCGCACACGCCCTCACAATCGCACTCATGCACTCGCACTCAAACTCGCACTCGCACTCACAGTCGCACTCACACTCACACTCGCACTCACGTCTACTCACTCACACTCACACTCGCACTCACGCACTCGCACTCGCACTCACACTCGCACTCCACTCTCACACTCGCACTCACACTCACACTCGCACTCACACTCGCACTCGACACTCGCACTCACACTCGCACTCACACTCGCACTCGCACTCACACTCGCAC
>NW_026575139.1:0-2500 GCF_905146905.1 Nyctereutes procyonoides
CCCCCGGCCGGCGGGGGCGAGAGGTCCCCCGGCGCGGCGGGATCGCCGGCCCCCGACCGTCGTTCGTCCGGCAGCAAGTCCCGGGGCCGGCCCCGCGACGTACCGGCAGGGGCGGGCGCCGAGCACAACGTCCCGCCCCCGGGCGAAACGGCGTGAGGCCTACGTACCCCCCCTCCGCACGGCACCCACAGCGTCCGGGTCACCCCCCACGCCCCCCTCGCCCCCGCCCTCTCCTTCACTCGAGGGCGAACCCCCCCGCCAAGACGGACGCGAATGCGGGATACCCGCGGTGGCATCAAACCGTGAGCGAAACCCCCTCCCCGACCGGGCCGGCCCCGCAGCGACCAACCGACCCCAACCCCGATTGTCAAGCGGCGACCGAAGGACCAGTGAATAGCCTACCCGGCCTCAGAGCAGGGGAGGACGCGACCCCCCCCCGCGGCCCAGGAGCGGATGCGCTCGCCCCCGCCACCGACCGGGGGAGGGAAGACGCGGGCACCCCGACCCCGGGCGTCCGTGGCGGGCGCCACGCGACCCGGGAGCCGTGCCCACCCCACCCCGCGCCGCCCAACCCCGTGCACAAGTTGGGCCTGGGCAGCATCGCTCCGGCAACCTGGATGCCTACGCCTGGCTGGACCCCACCCCCCCCCCCCCCCGCCACTGCCCCGCCCCCCCAGCCCCCCCCCCACCCCCACCCCCCCCCCCCCGGCGCCCCGCCCAGCCCCCCCCACCCCCAGCCCCCCCGCCCCCGCCCCCCCCACCGGCCCCCCCCCGCCCGCCCGCCCCCCGCCCCACGCGGGCCCCCGCCGCCCCCCCCCCGGGCCACCCCCCCCGCGGCCCCCGCCCCCCCCCCCCCCCCCCCCCCCCCCCGCCCCGCCCCCCCCCCCCACCGCCCCCCCCCCCCCCCCGCCCCCCCCCCCAGCCGCAGCCCGCGCCGCCGCCCCCGAGCCCCCCCCCGCCCCCCCGCCCCCCCCCCCCCCCCCGGCGCCCGCCGCCCCGCCGCGCCCCCCACCGCCCCCCCCCGGCTCCCCGCCCCGACCCGCCCCCCCGCCCCCTCCCCCCCCGAGCCCCCCGCGGCTCGGCCCCCCCCCCCCCCCCCCCCCCCCCCCCCCGCCGCGGCGCCCGCGGCGCCGCCCCCCCCGCCGCCCCCCGCCCCCCCCCGCCCCGCGCCGCCCCCCGCCCCGCCCCGCCCCCCCCCCCGCCCGCCCCCCCCCCCCCCGCCCCCCCGCCGCCCGCCGCCCCCCCCCCCCCCCGCCCCCGCCCCGCCCCGCCCCCCCCGCCCCCCCCCCCCCCGCCCCCGCCCCCCGCCCCCCGCCCGCCCCCCCCGCCCCCCCCGCCCCGCGCCCCCCCGCCCCCCCCCCCCGCCCGCCCCCGCCCCCCCCGCCGCCCCGCCCCCCCCCGCGCCCCCCCCGCCCCGCCCGCCCCCGCCCCCGCCCCCCCCGCCCCCCCCCCCCCCGCCCCCCCGCCCCGCCCCCGCCCCCCCCGCCCCCCCCCCCGCCCCCCCCCCCCCGCGCCCCCCCCCCCGCCCCCGCCCCCCCCCGCCCCCCCCCCGCCCCCCCGCCCCGCCCCCCCCCCCCGCCCCCCCCCCCGCCCCGCCCCCCCCCCCCGCCCCCCGCCCCCCCCCCCCCCCGCCCGGCCCCCCCCCCCCCCCCGCCCCCCCCCCCCGCCCCCCCCCCGCCCGCCCCCCCCGCCCGCCCCCCCGCCCCCCCCCGCGCCGCCCCCCCCCCCCCCCCCGCCGCCCCGCCCGCCCCCCGCCCGCCCCCCCCCCCCCCCCGCCCGCCCCCGCCCCCGGCCCCGCCCCCCCCGCCCCCCGCCGCCCCCCCCCCGGCCCGCCCCCCCCCGCCCCCCCCCGCCCCCCCGCCCCCCGCCCCCGCCCCCCGCCCCCCCCCCGCGCGCCCCCCCCCCCGCCCCCCGCCCCCCCCGCCCCCCGCCCCCCGCCCCCCGCCCCCCCCCCCCCCCCCCCCCCCGCCCCGCCCCCCCCCCCCGCCCCGCCCCCCCCCCCGCCCCCCCCCCCCCCCCCCCCCCCCCCCACCCCCCCCCCCCCCCCCCCCCCCGCCCCCCCCCCCCCCCCCCCCCCCCCCCGCCCGCCCCCCCCCCCCCCCCCCCCCCCCCCCCCCCCCCCCCCCCCACCCCCCCGCCCCCCCCCCCCCCCCCCGCCCCCCCCCCCCCCCCCCCGCCCCCCCCCCCCCCCCCCCCCCCCCCCCCCCCCCCCCCCCCCCCCCCCCCCCCCCCCCCCGCCCCCCCCCCCCCCCCCCCCCCCCCCCCCCCCCCCCCCCCGCCCCCCCCCCCCCCCCCCCCCCCCCCGGCCCCCCCCCCGCCCCCCCCGCCCCCCCCCCCCCCCCCCCCCCCCCCCCCCCCCCCCCCCCCCCCCCCCCCCCCCCCCCCCCCCGCCCCCCCCCCCCCCGCCCCCCCCCCCCCCCCCCCCCCCCCCCCCCCCCCCCCCCCCCCCCCCCACCCCCCCGCCCCCCCCCCCCCCCGCCCCCCCCGCCCCCCCGCCACC